>NC_079332.1:14008860-14030845 GCF_029931775.1 Euleptes europaea
GAACCCTTCCTGAAGTTTCCGAACAGTCCTGCGGTGTCTCCTTCCAAGGTAAGCTGAGAACCAGGGCCCAGGTTTTGCAGCCAGGTCATGGCGCAGAGTTGGGGCGGGGGGAGTTTGGGTATCATCGAACAGCGATGGTTGCCGGAGGTATTTTTATGGTCACGATGATGGTGAGGGGTCTGGAGACCAAGTCCTACGAGGAAAGGTTGAAGGAGCTGGGTATGTTTAGCCTGGAGAGGAGAAGACCGAGAGATGATATGATAACCATCTTCAAGTACTTGAAGGGCTGTCGTGTAGAGTTGTTTTCTGTTGCCCCAGAAGGTCGGACCAGAACCAACGGGTGGAAATTCAATCCAAAGAGTTTCTGTCTAGAGTCATTAGGAAGAATTTTCTAACAGAGCGGTTCCTCAGTGGAACAGGCCTACTCGGGAGGTGGTGAGCTCTCCTTCCATGGAGGTTTTTAAGCAGAGGTTAGATGGCCATCTGTCAGCAATGCTGTTTCTATTACCTTAAACAGATCATGAGAGGGAGGACATCTTAGCCATCTTCTGGGCATGGAGTAGGGGTCTCTGGGGGTGTGGGGAGATAGTTGTGAATATCCTGCATTGTGCAGGGGGTTGGACTAGATGACCCTGGTGGTCCCTTCCAACTCTATGATTCAATTGTTTTAGTGTGTGGGGGGGTCTTGCATGCATTACTAACTAACGCGGTTTCATTCCTCTCAGCTCTCCTCGGATTACATCCCCGAGGAAGAAATCCAGATGGAGGTCCAGCGGATCGAGAGAGATCTGGACGAGCTGGAGCTGAAAGGGGTGGACATGGAGAAGCAGCTGCGGAACTGCGAGGGAGGTAGGTGGCCGCAGTTTCTTTAATTTATCACCACTCCTCGACCTCAGACATCCTTGGGTGTCTCCCATCCAAGTACTAAACAGGGCCAACCCTACTTAGCTTCCAAGATCTAACTGGATCAGGCTAGACTTGGCGATCCAGGGCCGGGCGAAAAGCGTGCCGTCGAGTCGCAACAGACTCACGGAAACCCCATGGAGTTCCATCTCATGGAATTTCCAAGGCAAGTGATAAACAGGGGTGTTTTGCCATTGCCTGCCTCTGTGTAGCAACCCCGGACTTCCTTGGTGGTCTCCCATATGAGTACTACCAAGGACAGACCCTGCTTAGCTTCTGAGGTCCGACGAGATCATGCTAGCCTGGGCCATCACAGCGGTATCTATCTGATGGAGTGAATTAAATCAGAATCATAGAGTTGGAAGGGACCGCCAGGGTCATCTAGTCCAACCCCCTGCACAATGCAGAAAATTCACAACTCTCTCCCCTCCAACACCCCCAGTGACCCCTACTCCATACCCGGATGATGGCAAACATTCCTCCAGGATCCCTGGCCAATCTGGCCTGGAGGAAAGTTGCTTCCTGAACCCCGAGTGGCTATCAGCATTCCCCTGGGCATGTAAGGAAGGGCCACGAGAGCCAAACACTGGTGTCACCCCTTCCTGCCTTCCCTCTTGTGACCTGTCAAAGTTCACGCGGGTTCTTCAGCTTGTCGTTGGGTCTTGTGTCTAGATGACCGCGAGGATGCCCTGATGGTGGAATGGTTCAAGCTTATCCATGAGAAGCAGCTGCTCTTGAGGCGGGAGTCGGAGCTTATGTACAGGTGGGTGACCCCACGAGCAGTCTCTCTAGTCCCCCAGGGGGTGGTGGTGGTGGTGGGAAGGTGGCAGGCGGATGGTTGTTGAACAGGCAGTTGGCATCTTGCAATCTGCAGGTCTTGCCTTACAACATGGTGTGGGAGGGTCTTGGCCCTTGACCGCATCAGCGGGTGAAAAGCAATGGTCTTTCTACGACTTTGGGTCTCCAGCCAGTGTGAGCCAGAGTGACGTAGTGGTTAAGAGCGGTGGACTCTAATCTGGAGAACTGGGTTTGATTCCCCACTCCTCCCCATGAGCAGCGGACTCTAATCTGGAGAACCGGGTTCAATTCCCACTCCTCCCCATGAGCGGCGGACTCTAATCTGGAGAACCGGGTTCGATTCCCCACTCCTCCACAGGAGCGGCGGACTCTAATCTGGAGAACTGGGTTCGATTCCCCGCTCCTCCCCATGAGTGGCGGACTCTAATCTGGAGAACCGGGTTCAATTCCCACTCCTCCCCATGGGTGGCGGACTCTAATCTGGAGAATCGGGGTCAATTTCCCACTCCTCCCCACGAGCGGCAGACTCTAATCCGGAGAACCGGGTTCGATTTCCTACTCCTCCCCATGAGCGGCGGACTCTAATCTGGAGAACCGGGTTCGATTCCCCCCTCCTCCACATGAGCGGCGGACTCCAATCTGGAGAACCGGGTTGGTTTCCCCTCTCCTCCAAGTGAAGCCTGCTGGGTGACCTTGGGCTAGTCACCGTTCTCTCCGAACTCCCAGCCCCACCTACAGCTCAAGGTGTCTGTTGTGGGGAGGGGAGATCTGGGTGCAAATCCTCATGCCCTGACCACTTCCTTCCCCCACACCCTTTTTGGAAAACAGGTCCAGGCAACAAAAACTGGAGGAGAAGCAGTGGGATACGGAGACGGAGCTCCGGAACCTCATGAATAAGCCCGGTAGGTGCTTTTATCTTTTCTTGAGAATATTTTAGGATACTTCTCCAGGGATGTGAGGGTGTGGGTATCACTTTCTTTCTCTTATTTGTCCGAAGAAGCGAGCTGTGACTCACAAAAACTCGCAACCCTGCCAGAAAGTTTTGTTAGTCTCTAAGGTGCTACTGGACTCTGGCTCTTTTCTACTGCTACAGACAGACTAACACAAAGAGAAGGACCAAGAGGACCCATTGTGGTCTTTCTTTTATTTCTTCCGCTCAGTGTCCTTCTCTCCTAACACCTTCCCGCTACCTCGAGGACATATCATTCAGATAGTCACGAAATTGCATCCCCGACTGCAGCAAACCTAGAGCGCCAAATGCCGACATTTCAAGAAAGAGCCTGAAAAACTGTGGCTTGGATTCCTTGGACTTTCCTACAAAAGGGTTCTCTTGGGACAGGCATTCCTTAGCTACTTCTGTGCACCTGTCCCTCACAACTATAAGGGCCCCCTCTTCCAGCGTGGCGTAGTGGTGAAGAGCAGTGGTTTGGAGTGGGGCTCTAACCTGGAGAGCCGGGTTTGATACCCCCGCTCCTCCACGTTGAGCCACGGACGGTAATCTGGTGAACTGGATTTGTTTCCCCACTCCTGCACATGAAGCCAGCTGGGTGACCATGGGCTAGTCACACACTCTCAGCTCCACCTACCTCTCAGGGTGTCTGTTGCGGGGAGGTGATTGTAAGCCAGTTTGATTCTTCCTTAAGTGGTAGAGAAAGTCGGCATATAAAAACCAACTCTCCTCCTCCTCCTCCTCCTCCTCCTCCTCCTCCTCCTCCTCCTCCTCCTCTTCTTCTTCTTCTTCTTCTTCTTCTTCTTCTTCTTCTTCTTCTTCTTCTTCTTCTTCTTCTTTTCCTCCTCCTCCTGGGTCTGTTGTGTGTGTTGTGGGGAAGGGAAGGTGACTGTAAGCCGGTTTGATTCTTCCTCAAGTGGTAGAGAAAGTCGGAATATTAAACCAACTCTTCTTCTTCTTCTTCTTCTTCTTCTTCTTCTTCATCATCATCTTCTTCTTCCCCTGTACCTCTCTCAATTTCCCTCTTCCTCCCTCTTTCCTGATCTTCCTCGCTGCCTCTTCTTGTCCCCTTCAAGTCCTTTGTTCTCTTTTTGTTCTCTGCCTCCTCTGTTTCTTTCCCCTCTTTCTGCTTCCCCTGGAATCCAGAACCGGACAATAAGCTCTGTCTGAGTCCTCTTTGCTCGAAATCCCCGGCGTCCCCCAGTTGGAGCTGTTTCAAGGCCCGTAGATAGAAATGACAGTGTTGTGTCTGGTTTTTTTCTTCTCCTGTGCAGAATCCTTGAAGACCCCCAAAGAAAAGGCCCAAGAGGAAGAGTTGCTCAAATCCTATCTGGCCATCGTCGATGGTCGGAATGAAATTGTGGAGAACCTGGATGAGGACCGAATCAGGTGGGGTAACGGACATGCTCAATCTCTCCAGCTTTCAGGGTGCTAGAGGGTGCAAGCACAGCGTGTTAGATCCCCGTTAGTGGTGGTTCACTAAGGATAGAGAACCTGTTTTGCATACATAAGGTCCCAGGTTCAGTCCACGGTGTCTCCAGTTAAATTTTCAGGTACTCAGTGATAGGAAAGACCTTGACTTAAGAAGAAGAAGAGGAAGAAGAGTTGGTTTTTATATGCCGACTTTCTCTACCACTTAAGAGAGACTCCAACTGGCTTACAATCACCTTCCCTTCCCCTCCCCACAATACCCTGTGAGGGGGGTGGGGCTGAGAGAGTGTGACCTGCCCAAGGTCACCCAGCTGGCTTCGTGTGGAGGAGTGGGGAAACCAACCCAGTTCGCCAGATTAGCCTCCGCCGCTCATGTGGAGAAGTGGGGAATGAAACCCGGTTCTCCAGATCAGACTCCACCGCTCCAAGCCACCGCTCTTAACCACTACGCCACACTGCCTCCCTGGAGAAACAGTTCTGGTCAGAGTAGATCTTGATAGCCCAAAGGTCTGACTTTGCATAGGGTAGGTTCATTGGCAGTTCTGGTCAGAGTAGATCTTGATAGCCCAAAGGTCTGACTTTGCATAGGGTAGGTTCATTGGCTTCCATTGGAATTAGCATATGTTAGACATCTAGTCCCTGACCTGGATAGCCCAGGCTAGCTCAGTCTTATCAGATCTTGGAAGCTAAGCAGCATCGGGTCTGGTTGGTTCTAGGATGGGAGAACACCAAGGAAGTCCAGGGTTGTGACACAGAGGCAGGCAATGGCCAACCCCATCTGAACATCTCTTGCCTTGAAAACCCTACCGGGTCACCGTAAGTCGGCTGTGACTCGATGGCCCTTGACACCGCACACGGCGGCAGGGCCGGATTTAGGTTTGATGAGGCCCTAAGCTATTGAAGGTAATGGGGCCCTTTATATGTCCAGCTGTCAACAACAAATTGTCGCTGTTTTTTGTGTTGAATGTATGCTATATGGTAATTTATGGGCCTAATAGGTATCTAAAGCCATTTGCTGTATGTAGGTTTTATTTTATTTGTTTTTTTTATCTTATATTTTGGAAATGTACATCCAGTTTTTTTTTTTCTTTAAATTTTTTGGGGGCCCCCAAGAGACCCAACAAGAGATGGATTGACTCCCTAAAGGAAGCCACAGCCTTCAGTTTGCAAGATCTGAGCAAGGCTGTCAAAAACAGGACATTTTGGAGGACTTTCATTCATAGGGTCGCCATGAATCGGAAGCGACTTGACGGCACTTAACACACACAAGAGAGTGGGGCCCTAAGCTATAGCTTGTTTAGCTCATACGTAAATCCGGCACTGGACAGCAGTCAAACAAGGGACCCATAAGTAATGGTAACTTGGAATTCAGATTATGTTACAGCTGGCTTGGACCCCAGAAGCACTGGGAATCGAACCTGTAATCTCCCGTGTGTGCTCTGCCGCGGGGCTACAGCTCCGTGAAAACCTCTGCCCGGTTTCCCTTTCTGTGCGGGGAATGGAATAAACGGGGAGAGCAAATTTACCTACCCACCTCCTATGTGTCTGGGTGGGCCTGGGAGGGGGCAGAACAGTGACTCATGCTGGGGCACGACAGGGAGGCTGAGTTATTCTGTTGTGTGTCTGCACTAAGTGTGGTTGAATGATCCTATCAGACGCACGGTCGAGATGCGTGGCCTCGCTGAAGACTGACTGGGAGGAAGGCCGGCCACAGCTTAGGCAGTGTTGCGGCAGGCAGACTCTTTGGGGGGGCAGGGAATGCTGTTCTGTATCTATATAGAGAGATAATATTTATTCATAACAAAATATGCAGAGATAAGGGAGAATTCTTGCCCTTAGAGGAGGGGACGCCTTGCAAGAATCACTGATCTGGGCATACCTTGTGATTCAAGGGAGGCAGAACAGAGACTCATTCAGAGAAGCAATAACCAACCTACTCATGTGGGGGGAGGAGTAGGTAATTTATTGCTTCCTTGCATTGGGAATGATTGCTCTTATTGTAAAATATACAGAGATATGGCAAAATTATCCACCCCTGGTGGAGATTGGTTAGGCCCAGGGCAGAACGTCAGGCAGAGATACAGTGGACAGCCTCTCCTTTTAGTTGAATATCGCCCAAAGCTTTTTAAAGAATTGATTTATTTCTTGCAGCGCACTAGCAATTATCTTGCCGTATACCCGTTTTGCTTCAACATTAGCCCTAAGGGAATGAGATTTGACGGGGAACGGAGTCAGAAATCGGCCGGATCTGAATTCCTCGGCCCGTACTAATTCTGGTAATTGGGCGGCGCTTGATCAGAAAACTGGGGAAGTAACGTGCCACCCTAGGGGCAGCTAGGATCTTGCTTAGCATGGACAAGTTACGAGCCAGTGTGGTGTAGTGGTTAAGGGCTGCGGACTCGAATCTGGAGAACCGAGCTCGATTCCCCGCTCCTCCACATGAAGCCTGCTGGGTGACCTTGGGCTAGTCGCAGTTGTCTCCAAACATTTTCAGCCCCACCGACCTGTCGTGGGGAGGGGAAGGGAGCGGGCCCTTCTCTGACTGCCTTCTGTTCCTTCCGTAGGGAGCTGGAAGAGGACAAAGAGATGGCGGCCCTGATCCAGAAGCTTGGTAAGCTTGGTAGATCAGGAGCCCCCCCCCATGGGAAATTCCTAAGATGCTGAATTCTTTCTCCAGCGCTACTTCCAGCGGTTGATCATATGCTATAAGGCTGGTCACCTGGGAGGGGGCAGCACATTGCCAGTAGGGGTTAAAGTTGAGGCCTGTCCCTGGAAAAACTGAATATCACTGGTGTGGTCATGGAATCATAGAATCATAGAGTTGGAAGGGACCACCAAGGTCATCTAGTCCAACCCCCTGCACAATGCAGGAATTTCACAACTACCTCCCCCCCACACCCCCAGTGACCCCTACTCCATGCCCAGAAGATGGCCAAGATGCCCTCCCTCTCATGAACTGCCTAAGGTCATAGAATCAGCATTGCTGACAGATGGCCATTTGGTGCCATCCTTTCCTGGGAGTAAGCCCCATGGAATAAAACAGAAGCTTATGCTTCGAGTAGACCTGCTAAGGATTACTCTCGACCAGAATGACCTATCATCCGGGAGGTCTCCAGTTCAAATCTCCCTCTGCCATTAACTCACTGGGAGAGAGGCTCTCTTTCTTAGCGTCGGTCCATCCCCCCCCCCCCCGGCCAAGTGGAGGCGTAGCAAGGCTGCTCCCGCCTTGCAGGGTTGTCATGAGGGTCATTGTGCGCGATGGTCCTGTGGAACGCTGAATGCACACTGTCGATGCCGAGCATGGCTCTAACAGAGGAGAGGAAATGATACCAGGCCGCCCCCTTGTCTCCGTGGTTGGGAAACTGGATTTATAACCTCCTTGTTAACTTTGGCTTTTAAAAAAAAAGAAACAAGAAAAGGTCCTAGGTGGTAATTTCCCCCCCGCCCTTCCTCCACAGATGTGCCTCGTAGCAACCAGGAAGGTGAAAAGAAAAAAGTCAAGTTCGGCTTGTTCAAAACGCTGCAACTGAAAATCAAGAGCTAGACCCGCGGGCGACGCGCACCCTCAGCGTTTGCCTCCGCGGAGGCCGAGGGGCAATTCTGGCCCCACGACGGCAAAAACGGAGACCTGTTTTCGAGGAGAATCAAACCCTGCTTGGAAATGACAGAAGGAATGCTTGCTTGGGGAGTCAAGGGTGATTCTGGGGTCAGAATTCACCTCCTCCAAGAAGGAGTTGACCCTGCTCGGGATCCAGTCCAACGGCTTTTGCCAACATCTGCTCAGTAGCGACTTCCTCGATAATCTGAGTTTTCCCTCGACACTCGGACCTATTGCAATGGCCTCGCCCCACTAGATTTGGCGAGATGAGACCATCGGCGCGGCCATAAAACCTTGAGCAACCGCCAGACTCCCGGCTCGCAAGACTTTGCCTGAAACTTGAACTGAGAGGTGACGCAGGGCTGCCGATGCAAATGGCAGCCAGTATCTCCATTGGTTCTTTGTGGCACTGAAGTACTACGTAACCCATGGTGTGGTGCGATCGTACCATCCTTTTTCCTTCCCCTCATGTGTCATGGCATGTTTGGGCTGCTACATCTGCTTGTATGTGACTGATTTGGGGCTTGGAGCATGGAATGCCGTCTTCATCCTGGTAGGACATCTGTGCCTTTACACCAGCAGTGGACAATTTTTTTTAGCCCACATTTGAATCTCTGATTGCTTTGGAGGTCGAGTTGGGACGCGGCACCCAGTGCCGGCGCTGGAAACAGCAAGTGCTGACTCCCACTGTGGATCAAAGCAGGCCGAAATCCCCCTGCGGCCCTCTCTCCCAGCTCGCTGGTCTTGAACACATGAAGCTGCCCTGTACTGAATCAGACCCTTGGTCCATCAAAGTCAACACTGTCCACTCAGACCGGCAGCGGCTCTCCAGGGTCTCAGGCAGAGGTCCTTCACACCACCTACTTGCCTGGTACCTTTAACTGGAGATGCCAGGGACTGAACCCGGGACCTTCTGCATGTCCAGCAGATGCTCTGTCTTAGTCGCCTTGGCCCTCAAGCTGGTTAACGGTTTCTTTCAGGAGCATCAACGTCTTGCTGACTGTGAAGTCCAGGACACCAGTGTGACCCGCGAATCAGTCCGCTCAAAAAGCCGGCGGAAATTCTCCCACGGGCAGTCCCGTTCTTGCCTCCCCTTGACCATCAAGCAGATGTTACGGCCTGCTGGCAAACTTCCCCTCTCCTCCACCCTGGTGGAGGAAGGGGGAACCACACCTGTTGAATTTCCGCCTGTTCAGCGATAGTGTCACGGCACAGGGGCCTCGGTAGAAAAACACTAGCAACTTCTCGTGCCGAGTGATCTACGGCTGTTTGCTGAGTTGGGGTGTCAGGAAGGGCCAACTGGGAGTTTGCGTATTTCTTGGCTGCTTTATACTTCTGGAGAAGCTTTTCTAGCCAGGGTCCCCACATTTTTGGCTTGACACAGCTCCTGTGTTGTTATCACCTGCGGGGCAATGATGAATTTACATCTCATTTACATCTCATTATCGCACTGGTTGCCCTGATCTGGATGGCCCAAGCTAGCCTGATCTCATAGAATCATAGAGTTGGAAGGGACCACCAGGGTCATCTAGTCCAACCCCCTGCACAATGCAGGAAATTAACAACTAACTCCCCCCACATCCCCAGTGACCCCAACCCTCCCCCCACCATGCAAGATCCCACAATCAAAGCACTCCTGACAGATGGCCATCTAGCCTCTGCTTAAAGACCTCCAAAGACGGGGACTCCACCACCCTCCGAGGCAGCTCATTTCACCGTCGAACCTCCCTCACCATCAGGAAGTTCTTCCTAATGTTTAGGTGGAATCGCTTTTCTCTTAGTTTAAATCCATTACTCCGTGTCCTAGTCTCTGTATCAACGGAGAACAAGATAGTACCCTCATCAACATGACATCCCTTCAAATATTTAAACATGGCTGTCATGTCTCCCCTCAACCTTCTCTTCTCCAGACTAAAGAAACCCAACTCCCTAAGTCTCTCCTCATAGGGCATGGAGTCCAGACCTTTGACCATGCTGGTCGCCCTCCTCTGGACACGCTCCAACTTGTCAACATCCTTCTTAAATTGTGGAGCCCAAAACTGGACACAGTATTCCAAGTGAGGTCTGACCAATGCAGAATACAGTGGTAGTATTACTTCCCTTGATCTAGAAGAAGAAGACGAAGACGAAGAAGAAGAGTTGGTTTAATATTCCGACTTTCTCTACCACTTAAGGGAGAATCAATACTCCTGTTGATGCAGCCCAGAATTGCAATGGCCTTCTTAGCCGCCGCCTGGTGGATCATCAGATCTCAGAAGCTAAGTAGGGTTGATCTTGGTTAGTACTTGGATGGGAGGCCACCAAGGAAGCTCAGGGGTGCTACACGGAGATAGGCAATGGCCAACCACCTCGGTGTGTCTTTTCCCCTGACCTGGATGGCCCAGGCTAGCCCGATCTCATCAGCTCTCAGGATCAGCCCTGGTTAGTACTTGGATGGGAGACCGCCAAGGAAGCCCAGGGTTGCTACAAAGAGGCAGGCGATGGCAAACCGCCTCTGTCCGTCTCTTGCCTTGAAAATCCTACGGGGTCTGCAACCGGAGGACGCTTTCCACCACCCCACTGTACCGGTGTAAACATTTTCTGCTGTAAATAGTCCCAGGAAGCCTCTGCGTCTCCAGCCAGGGGCCGGCAAACCGTGTTCCTTGCCGGATTTTAGCCGGGCGAGCGTGTTACCAGGCTCAATTCCGAAAGCCCATTTGGGGGCCGACCCCCAGTGTGAGTGTTTTCTCGTCCACCAGGTGGCGGTGCCGCTCTCGAGAAGTCCCTTTCGCCTACACTAGAGGGAAAGGTTTTGTTTTAGTTTCAAAAGTGTGTAGGGTGGGAATTTAGGAAGCTTATCAAAACCGGGGGGGGGGGGAAGGAAGCACGAGGAAAGGTGGAAAGGGGGTGGGAAAGCATCAGCGCATACGTCTGTATAGTTCGGCTGCCAATACCGCGACCGGCTTTTATTTTTGCACTTGTTCGTATTAAATCAAGAGTGATTTAAACAGTCGGCTTGTCAAATCGTTTTGAAGATGCGGGCTGGGAAAGAGACCGGCTCCGTCCCCGACGTCTAAATTTTAAACAGCGCCCGCCCTGACAGCTCAAGAGAGAGGTGGTCGGGTGTAGCGTCAAGGGGAGCCGTCCATTTATTAGAGCCGGCGTGGTGTAGTGATTAGAGCCTTGGCCTGGGAGACCTGGGTTCGAATCCCCACTCAGCTGAGGGATCTTGCTTGGGTGACTTTGGGCCAGTCGCTAGGATTGCCAACCTCCAGGTACTGGAAATCACAGGCATTTATGGCAAAAAATTATATACAAACTCAGTACTGCATTTGCAAGTTGTATAATGTGAGCATAAACATGAACACATACAAAACAATCCAATTGATGCTATAACATGATTATACACATGTAGAATCCATCTGGAGTCGCATCACGTCCGGAAAGCTGTATAGCGAACGCCAAAATAGGTCTCCGGTAAGTGTCCTATTTCGCAAGCCGCTTTTTCATCATTGGCCGTCCACAAAGACAATTTCCTCTGCACTGTTGTTCTATAAAAACGTGTAAGTGCTCATAAATAACAAGAAAATTTGCAGGAGTGGCAAAGCATGCATAATTACATACAGTTTAAGAAATTACAAGATTACGTACCCGAGTGTACAGGCTCATAGCCTCCCTGTAGTAATGGATGACGAATCTGCGTCACCTAAACAATTTCGCTTTAGTTCCTGATTTAAAGGGAACGTGCCCAATTTCTCATAGGTGATGCCAAGTATCCAAAAAATTGCTATGCTAACTACAAAACTTTAAGAGTAGTATACAACATCATAGCCCAAAGTTATCCGTAAGTGAAACATCAATACATGGGTTCCAAAAATTGGTTACAGCAAGTAATTACAAAACATAGTTACAAAAAGCTGGACAAGTCAAAACTAGTATTGAGGCCATTGGGTGCCAACGTATCAAATACTGCTCAAACCTCCAGGTACTAGCTGGAGATCTCCGGCTATTACAGCTGACCTCCAGCCGGTAGAGAGCAGTTCCCCTGGAGAAAATGGCCGCTGTGGCAATTGGACTCTATGGCACCCTCCTCAGGCTCCGCCCCCAAAACCCGCCGGTGGCGAAGAGGGACCTGGCAACCCTACCAGTCACACATAAGAACATAAGAAAAGGCCCTGCTGGATCAGACCAAGGCCCATCAAGTCCAGCAGTCTGTTCACCCAGTGGCCAACACATGCTCGGCCTAACCTACTTTGCAGGGTGGTTGTGAGGGTGGAGAAGAGAATGATGTGAACTGCTCTGGGGAGGAAGGCAGGATCTGAATGGAGCGGATAATATTTATTTCAGGGATAATAAAGGAATGGCTAGGCAGTCTCCCCTTTATGCCCATACATACTTATTTACTTTTATTATTTTTTAAAAGGACAGGGTGATGCGTTGGCTTCCAGCCCTTATCCAAGAATCAGGAAAAGGTGCAGCCGCCAAGTCCCAGTTCGGTATTCTGAAATACTAGTCAGAGAGGGAAGATGATGCAGGAAAACACTATCTCAATAAGCGGAGATTTGCTAGATAAGGTCAAAGGTCCGCGTATTTATTTACTTACTTTCTTGGCATACTTATGTACCGCTTTTCTCCTGAAACATAGTCCGCTATCAGGTTTCCCATGGCGGCCAAGCAGACAGCGTCGCCGAGTTCTGCAAGCAAGTTCCGCAAGTGGATTATAAATAAAGGGAATAAATGAATGAAACCCCCGGACAGGTTGGCCGGGACCTCCGCCGGGCATTGTGCGACAGAGGCACGCTGCTTCTGAACAGAGAATCATAGAGTTGGAAGGGACCACCAGGGTCATCTAGTCCAACCCCCTGCACAATGCAGGAATCTCACAACTAACCCCCCCACACACACACCCCTAGTGACCAGAAGATGGCCAAGATGCCCTCCCTCTCATCATCTGCCTAAGGTCACAGAATCAGCATTGCTGACAGATGGCCATCTAGCCTCTTCTTAAAAACCTCCAGAGAAGGAGAGCTCACCACCTCCCGAGGAAGCCTGTTCCACTGAGGAACCGCTCTAAGTGTTAGAAAATTCTTCCTAATGTCTAGACGGAAACTCTTTTGATTTAATTTCAACCCGTTGGTTCTGGTTGGGCCTTCTTGGGCAACAGAAAACAACTCGGCACCATCACTCCTCAGATACTTGAACATGGTTCTCATATTCCCTCTCAGTCTTCTCCTCTTCAGGCTAAACATCCCCAGCTCCTTCAACCTTTCCTCATAGGACTTGGTCTCCAGACCCCTCACCATCTTTGTTGCCCTCCTCTGGACACGTTCCAGCTTGTCTACATCTTTCTTAAATTGTGGTGCCCAAAACTGAACACAGTACTCTAGGTGAGGTCTAACCAGAGCAAAATAAAGCGATACCACTTATAGAGCCAGCGGTGGTTTGGAAGCGGTGGACTCTGATCTGGAGAACCAGGTTTGATTCCCCACTCCTCTACAGGCGGCCGCTAATCTGGTGAACCGGGTTGGTTTCCCCATTCCTACACATGAAGCCAGCTGGGTGACCATGGGCTAGTCACACTCTCTCAGCCCCACCTACCTCACAGGGTGTCTTGCGGGGAGAGGAAGGGAAGGGGATTGTAAACCGGTTTGATTCTTCCTTAAGTGCTAAAGAAAGTCGGCACATAAAAACCAACTCTTCTTCTTGTTCCCCTTCCCCTTTGGAAATGGCTGTCAATGCAACAGCAGTACCTTCCTTGTTCTCCTTTTATTTGCTGATTTCCAGTTTCCCCACTCAAGTATTTATTTACTTACCCTCTCTCTATATACCACTGTTTGATTCCTGGAATCCACCAAGCAGCGAATGACGTTCTTGAAATCCATAAGACAACACTGAAAACAGAACCCAAAAAAATAAAAACTACGCACGAAGCACGAAACGGAGCCAGCAGCTGTCCAATAAACACCAATAGGCTTGCCGCTGTCTCAGCCGAAGAGCTACTGAACAGCTGTGCAGCTGCGCGGTAGGGGCAGCGGCGTCGTTTCGTTCCTTTGCCTTTCGGCACTTCCTCGTCTGAGGAGCGGGTTAAAATCGATTCCCCCATCTCCGCACCGCAGTGTCGTCGCAAGGCGAGGGGGTTAAATGATGCGGCAGGGGACCCCATAAGACTGTGCAGAAATGCTCGCATGCAACAGAGGGGAGAGGCCGTGGCTCAGCGGTAGAGCATCTTGGCATGCAGAAGGTCCCAGGTTCAGTCCCCGGCATCTCCAGTTATAAAGGACCAGGCAGCAGGTGAGGTGAAAGACCTCTGCCTGAGAGTCTGGAGAGCTGCTGCCAGTCTGAGAAGACAATACTGACCTCGATGGACTAATGGTCTGATTCACTGGAAGGCAGTTTTATGTGGGCTGTGGCTCAGTGGTAGAACCTCAGAAGGTCCCAGGTTCAATCCCCAGTGTCTCCAGGGAAAAGGACCGGCAGTAGGTGATGTGAAAGACCTGATTAGACAATACTGACTGTGATAGACCAATGATCTCATTCAGGAGAAGGCAGCTTCATATGTACATATATCGCATGCAGAAGGTCCCAGGTTCAATCCCCGGCATCTCCAGTTAAAGGGACCAGGCAAGTAGGTGATGGGAAAGACCTCTGCCTGAGACCCTGGAGAGCCGCTGCTGGTCTGAGTAGACAATACTGACCTTGATGGACTTAGAGGGTCTGATTCAGTATAAGGCAAAGGGAAGGGACTGAATGGTATAGCATCTGCTTGGCATGCAGAAGGTCCCAGGTTCAATCCCCGGCGTCTCCAGTTAAAGGGACTAGGCAGTAGGTGATGTGAAAGATCTCTGTGCCTGAGACCTGGAGAGCCGCTGCTGGTCTGGGTAGACAATACTGACTTTGATAGAACAAGGGTCTGATTCACTATAAGGCAGCTTCATGTGCTCATGTGATCAACCCCTTGGTAATATGGACTCAGGTTCTTGACAAATGGTAAGAGTTTTTGACCAAAACCAGTGGCTGACTGATCTGCTCACGGTTTATTCATAGGATGGGCACAAGAGGAGAGCTCAGAGGGGGGAGGCTATAATTCTCATTGGGTCATGTGAGAACTAGGAAGGGCAGTGGCTCAGTGGAAGAGCATCTGCTTGGCATGCCGAAGGTGCCAGGTTCAATCCCCGGCAGCTCCAGTTAACAGGATCGGGCCGTAGACGATGCGAAAGACCTCTGTCTGAGACCCTGGAGAGTGGCTGCCGGTCTGAGTAGGCAGTACTGACCATAATAGACCCAGGGGTCTGACCCAGTCGAAGGCAGCTTTATTTACGGGGGGATTATGGCTCAGTGGAAGAGCGCCTGCTTAGTAGCAGTAACCGTTCAACATCTCAGGCAGAAGCGCTGCTTAGCAGGATGCCTTTTAAAGTGAAGACACTGTTTAAAAATATTCCCTTGCAAACATGCACACATGAAGCTGCCTTCTGCTGAATCAGACCCTTGGTCCATCAAAGTGAGTCTTGTCTACTCAGACTGGCAGCGGCTCTCCAGGGTCTCCGGCAGGGGTCTTTCACATCACCTACCTGCCTAGTCTCTTTAACTGGAGCTGCTGGGGATTGAACTTGGGACCTCCTGCATGCCAAGCAGATGCTCTACCAATGAGCCACAGCCCCTCCCCAGCACACCTTCATCCACATAGTGAAGGTTCTTGCACTGCTTTTAGAAATCTGCACGGCCAATCAGATCTCCAATGGGCAATCCAAAGTCTTGCTGGGCAAACCTTTCCCACTGCAAGTTATGCATAACCTCACACATTGACGTTCAACGGTTGGCTCCGCCTTTTGGGGCTGCCATTTTTGTGGCCACGCCCCCCCGGGTCAGAATCCTGTGGGGCCCGCAGGCTCAAAAAGGTTGGGGATCCCGGGCGTAGATACAATTTAGCCCCCGTGCGGATGTTGTGGAAGAAGGTTATCTGACTGTGTAGTGTGTACTACACAGTATGAAGACTTGGGGACGGGGGGCGTGCTATAAGAACCTGCCCTTAGAGTCACAAAAGTGGCGACTCAGTTACTTGTTCTATACTAAGAATATCTTTGCCTTTATTGAAATGAGATTCCTAGTAGGCTGCTAAATGTCGTATGCTCTGGCGGGGCTTTTAATGCGGGGCTTTTAAAACGGGCCTTTTAATAATGGGGCTTTTAATATGGGCCTTTTAGAATCATAGAGTTGGAAGGGACCCCCAGGGCCATCTAGTCCACCCCCCCTGCACAATGCAGGAAATTCACAACTACCGCCCCCCCACACACCCCTAGTGACCAGAAGATGGCCAAGATGCCCTCCCTCTCCTCCTCTGCCTAAGGTCACAGAATCAGCATTGCTGACAGATGGCCATCTAACCTCTTCTTAAAAACCTCCTGGGAAGGAGAGCTCGCCACCTCCCGAGGAAGCCTGTTCCACTAAAGAACCGCTCTAACGGTTAGAAATTTCTTCCTAATGTTTAGCCAGAAACTCTTTTAATTTAATTTCAACCCGTTGGTTCTGGTCCGACCTTTAATGTGGGGCTTTTCATAGTTTGTGATTTTAAAATCAATTTTTTTCATATGTGACCGCATTTACACCCCACCTTTCCTTGCGGTTCAAGGCAGTTTGCAAATAACAATTTTTATGCTATTTTTTTTTTAATTGTGTTTTATATTGTAAGCTGCCTCGAGCAGGCTCTCCGGAGAGGCGGCATGGTCATTTTCTAAATAAATAAATAAATTCACAGCAGCTCTCGCTTGGGCCTGCTGCATAACGCTTCTCGAAACATCCGCGGAACCTCCTGCTGATTCCCGTTTTCTGGGTTGGGGGGGGGGGATGCATATCAATGCTTTCCACACAAATTGTGGAAACGTGAAGGAGGTCTGGCGGGGGAAAAAAAATACGATAAGGCCCCCATCAAGGGAATAACTTAATTAACCAGTCTGGATCAAAGAACTGCGCGGATTCAATAGCCCCGTTTCGAGAGCTAAATGAGGACGTTTAAAGAAACGGCACTCGACTGAATTATCAGTTTTCCTGGCCACGAAGCTTTGAAGTCGGAAGAGGCAGGGACGCCGTGTTATCCTTCAGCCGCTCGGCAGCGATACGTTCCTCTGGCAAGGGTTCCTGGAGATCACCGGAGAGCCGATTGACGCGGTGCAAAGACGTGACCCCCAAAGCGGAGTAGGTAGGGTAAAGGTAAAGGTCCCCTGTGCAAGCACCGGGTCATTCCTGACCCATGGGGTGACGTCACATCCCGACGTTTTCTAGGCAGACTTTGTTTGTGGGGTGGTTTGCCAGTGCCTTCCCCAGTCGTCTTCCCTTTACCCCCAGCAAACCAGGTACTCATTTTACCGACCTCGGAAGGATGGAAGGCTGAGTCAACCTTGAGCGGCTACCTGAAACCAACTTCTGTTGGGATCGAACTCAGGTCGTGAGCAGAGTTTGGACTGCAGTACTGCAGCTTGCCACTCTGCGCCACGGGGCTCGACCGATATCTATCAATCTGCCGTTCATTGCCCCAAAGGGCCAAATTTTATGAACGTACGAATCCTTATTACGGTCGGATCGCCGGTCAACCCGTCTGCTACTCCGACTGACCCGTCTGCTACTCCTGACCGCTGGCTAATTGAGATTCTCGAGTGGGGGATGCCGGGGATTGAATTTGTGACTTCCCGCAGGCTTGGTGTGGGGCACGCCCCTGGCGTGGACTCTGATCCGGAGAACCGGGTTTGATCCCCCACTCCTCCATATGAGCGGCAGACTCTAATGTGGTGAACTGGATTTGTTCCCCCACTCCTCCACATGAAGCCAGCTGGGTGACCTTGGGCTAGTCACACACTCTCAGCCCCACCTACCTCACAAGGTGTCTGTTGTGGGGAGGGGAGAAGAAGGTGATTGTAAGTTTGATTCTTCCTTAAGTGGTAGAGAAAGTCAGCATGTAAAAACCAACAACTCCTCCTCCTCCTTCTAAGGCTGAATCTTTTCGCTGACAGCTCACTCAGATCTTCTGAGCTGATGACCTTACACACACACACACCGAGAGCAGTTGGAATGGTCCTGCTCATTCCATGACAGCCGCCAAAGCTGCTAGATTATTTCAACATTTGTGCTCCACTTTTCTCCCCAGTGGGGACCCCAAATAAGCTTACAGCACCCTTCTCCCCACCTCAGTTTTATCACCAACACCTTGTAAGGTAGGTTGAGGGAAGGAAGAGCGGCTGTCCCAACGTCAAAAGCCGTAATACTGGCCCATGCAAAATCCAGACCAAGAAAACGTGCTGGGCCATGTGTTTTACTAGGGCTAGCCCAAAAAACATTGCGCGAGCTTTCAAGTTCATCAGAATTCTTCGTCAGGTTAGGGACACCAAAATATAAGAAGGGAGGAGGAAAATGAAGCAGATTCTCCAGGCCAAGCTCTTTAGACCCTGTCTTGTCAACTTGTGATGTTAGAGGCTGGCAAACTTACAATGTAAATTGTGGCATGTATTCAATTCCGGCACTTCAGGGAAGGAGATGCAACCGACAGAGGGTCGTCCGCTTTGAAAAAATAAGCAAGGCCCAAATGTCCCTCGAAAACCCTCTCAAGGAAGCACAGTTCTGTTTGCAGGCAGAGCACATCCAGCAAGCATCCCTGTCGGTCCACCTTACAATCGAATTTGCCTTCTTTGCTGCTGCATCGCACTGACTGCTCATACTCATGTGGAGGGCAACGTGGCCAAACCATGTTTTTTCCCCCCAACCAACAAATGTGCTGTATATTTCGAATTGGATATCTCATTCCTCTCACTTGGGGATATGAGGGGATATGATTACCATCTTCAAGGACTTGAAGGGCTGTCATATAGAGGAGGGTGCCGAGTTGTTTTCTGTTGCCCCAACAGGTCGGACCAGAACCAACGGGGTTGAAATTAAATAAAAAGAGTTTCCATCTAGACATTAGGAAGAATTTTCTAACAGAGCAGTTACTCAGTGGAACAGGCTTCCTCGGAGGTGGTGAGCTCTCCTTCCCTGGAGGTTTTTAAGCAGAGACTAGATGGCCATCTGTCAGCAATGCTGATTCTGTAACCTTAGGCAGATGATGAGAGGGAAGGCACCTTGACAATCTTCTGGGTATGGAGTAGGGGGTCACGGGTGTGTGTGGGGAAGGGAGGTAGTTGTGAGGTTCCTGCATTGTGCAGGGGGGTGGACTAGATGACCCTGGTGGTCCCTTCCAACTCTATGATTCTTCTATGCACCATGGGAGCTGCCTAACAGCTTGCCCAAAAGCCAACTTTGATTTGGGAAACCAAATATACAGATTCACCCTGTTCTTCTGCAACGGTTCCCTCTGCGGAGTCTGAGGTCAGTTTGGAGAGCAAAGGGGATCCGGGGGAAGACCTCCCCTCCCGTTGCGCTCTCCCCGCCGCCATTCCGGAGGTGATAATATAATTCACGTCAGAAGAGTTAGTGGGCTGAAAATGAATTGGTGGAATCAATCCAGAGGGTATAAATGAATTAGCATGTAAATGAGGACACTTGCTCTACATACTTTCGGATCGCCCGCAGCGGTAAATAATTCCAGGGATGGAATCAAACGATGCAAACAACTTCATTCTTCGACGCGCCTTTCCCGCCTACCCACCTCTCTCCCAGTCAAAAGTACTTGCAGTTACTGCTGGTAGATCTGCCTTTTGCATGGGGTTGAACGTTGCTAGAGACATGGGTCTCTGGTGGATGGAAGAAGAAGCCATTCTTCCCACTAGGCTTCTTTTCCCCCTCACCACACATTATTTACAAACCTCCTTGCTAATTCTTTTCCGCCTTTCCGTTTAGCACATGTTCATGAACATGCAGTTACCAGAGTGTGTGTGTTTGTGTGTGTGTGTGTGTTAAAGTCACAGCTGACTTATGTCGACCCCATAGGTTTTGAAGGCAGGAGACGTTCAGAGGTGGTTTGCCATTGCCTGCTTTCGCTTGGGCTGAGAGAGTTCTGAGAGAACTGTGACTGGCCCAAGGTCACCCAGCAGGCTTTGTGTGGAGGAGTGGGGAATCAATCCCGGTTCTTTAGATAAGAGCCTGCCACTCATGTGGAAGAGCGATAAATCAGACCCAGTTCTCCAGATTAGAGTCATAGAATCATAGAATTATAGAGTTGGGAGGGCCCACCAGGGTCATCTAGTCCAACCTCCTGCACTACATCCCCCATACACACCCCTAGTGACCAGAAGATGGCCAAGATGCCCTCCCTCTCATCATCTGCCTAAGGTCACAGAATCAGCATTGCTGACAGATGGCCATCTGCTTAAAAACCTCCAGGGAAGGAGAGCTCATCACTTCCCGAGGAAGCCTGTTCCACTGAGGAACTGCTGGAACTGTTAGAAAATTCTTCCTAATGTCTAGACGGAAACTCTTTTGATTTAATTTCAACCCTTTGGTTCTGGTCCGACCTTCTGGGGCAACAGAAAACAACTCGGCACCATCCTCTATATGACAGCCCTTCAGGTACTTGAACATGGTTATCATATCCCCTCTCAGTCTTCTCCTCTGCAGGCTGAACAAACCCAGCTCCTTCAACCTTTCCTCATAGGACATGATCTCCAGTCCACCTCTCTTAACCACTACACCATGCTGGCTCCGTATGCAGCTACTTAGGAAGCCTATAAAATGCACTGGACATCTTCTTTGTACTAAGACAGTGATGGCGAATTCACCCTGAATTATGTGAAGACTTCCACCGGGTCATGCCAGGAGAGGCTGTTTCGAAAGCAGATGCATGGATGTGAGAGAGCTACTTACCATATGTGCAGGATTAGTGAGCTCCTAAAGAGAAGAGCCCGAGATCAGAAGGCACATCCATAGAAAGGAGGGCTCTATCTCCTAATTGCAGCTAGGCAGGGATAGCTGTGATCAGATGAACGTGTTTGTGTGCTTATAAGTACTCCTGTCTTCTTATTACATCTCTTTAGTGGAGGATGAATGTGCATATGAAGTTGAATGTCCTGTTGTTACTGGCAGGGGATGGTGAGGTGTCCTGGAGACCGTAAGTATCTGGAAGCTATGCAGCAGATTGCAGGGAAGGATCTTCAGGACCTAGGACAGCTCCCTGGTTAGCACAGAGGTTGCTCTGGCATAAGAAGAGCCCTGCTGGATCAGACCCAAGACCCATCAAGTCCACAATTTGTTCACACAGTGGCCAAGCAGCTTCCTCTAGGAAGCCCACAAGAAGGATGACTGCAAGAGTATCACCCCCTCCCACCCGTGTTCTCCAGCAACTGATACAAAGACGCATACTGCCTCTGTTACTGGAGAGAGTAAATATTCATCACAACCCATAGCTGTCGATAGTCCCGTCCTCCATCAGTTTGCCCACGAGTGGCAATGTTCAACCAAGCCTTTGTATCCTCATGTAGGGCTAGTGACTTCCTGGGCCGGGACTGATGCTGATTCAGTAGGTTGAGAAGGGTCAGTACTCGGATCTGGACCCTTCCACTTTGAGGCAACTTGATCGCTTCTCGGTATGTCTTCAGATGTCATGGGTGGTGTGTTTACAGGGGAGTGAGAGGCCCTTGGGTGGTTGTGTGCTGACTCACGGCGAGTCTTCAACGAGTCACAACGAGAACTTCAGGCTTCTCAGTTGCTCATTGGAGAGTCAAGGGTACTTTGTTGATGCCTCTGTCTTAAGGTCGATGAGGCCCAGATTGGGCTTCAATTGAGGCTGAGAAATGCAAGCTGTCATCTCCATATTTAATACAGAAAGCCTCCAAGGCACCGGCTAACATCACTGGCTAGTATCACAAAAACATCACAGGAAGACTTCCTTCCCCAAACTTAGAAGAAGAGTTGGTTTTTATATGCCGACTTTCTCTACCACTTAAGGAAGAATCAAACTGGCTTACACTCCCCTTCCCTTTCCCTCCCCACAACAGGCACCCCTGTGAGGTAGGTGGGGCTGAGAGAGCTCTAAGAGAGCTGTGACTCGCCCAAGGTCACCCAGCTGGCTTCGTGTGCAGGAGCGGGAAACAAATCCAGTTCACCAGATTAGAGTCCGCCGCTCCTGTGGAGGAGTAGGGAATCAAACCAAGTTCTCCAGATTAGAGTCCACTGCTCTTAACCACTACACCATGCTGGTTCTCTCACTCAGTCTTGCAGCAGGGAGGGCTATCCACAGCAGGGAGGGCTATCTGCAGCTGTGGAGGACTCATCTCTATGTCCTGGATAGTCATACAGAGCATCCAATAATGCCAAGGATTATGGGAAGCGTAGTTTCCAATGCTGCCTAGTCGAGGC
The DNA here is from genome assembly GCF_029931775.1 of Euleptes europaea. Classification (NCBI taxonomy): domain Eukaryota; kingdom Metazoa; phylum Chordata; class Lepidosauria; order Squamata; family Sphaerodactylidae; genus Euleptes; species Euleptes europaea. Next base: position 14,030,793 of record NC_079332.1, read on the forward strand.
ATGGAGCTGAGAGGAAGGAGAAACTGCATTCCTGATGCACCCTGGAGGCAATA